>NW_027468620.1:30425896-30430896 GCF_046254945.1 Alosa pseudoharengus | reverse complement strand
GAGCCATGAAGCTCATGCAGAAGCAGTGAGCTACAACTACAGCTGTGTCTTTTGTTTTGATGCACTGTGGACGGCACAGAGCTTAGTGTTCCTGACCTGAAGAGCGGGTACTCACAGGTATGCAGGCATTCGGTGACGGTGGTGGGCTTGATCAGATAACCTCTGCACAGGAAGCAGGTGATATAGCGGTTAAAGTCTCGGACCAAGTATTTCCTCGGAGCGGCCATGATGGGTGGCAGCAGAGGTCATCGGGTGGGGGGAGACGTGGAGCAGAGGTCACAGCTGTGTGTGTGTGGTCCAGCATTGCCATGGTAACCACCGCATCCTTTTGCACTCTTGCCTGTGCGGGCTCTTCATTCTGAATAGATTCCACCTTTATAGAAGAAAAACTGCTTGTGAATATAGCCACCAAACTAGGTGCCTGTTGTAAATAAAAACTTCACTTAGGATGTCCCCCAGATCTTGAATGTCAACATAGTAAAAGATTACCAGTAGCCTGAGTATATTTTCGATGTACTTGGAATGGTATAATCAAACATATTTTAAGGTTGCTGGGGAAATCCCTGTCAGTAAGCAAATGAAAGACTCAGATGGGTGTGCCTTCCAACAAGTTTTGGTTGGCACCATACAAAACTGCAGTGATGTAAACCTCCTGATATGTCAGAGACCCACTGTCTGTGCTTTAGAACCATGTAGAAACTTTGTGAAACCAAATTAACTCATTAGTTTTTTCCAGTAGCAGGTTAGCAACACACAAAAGCACAGATTTTCTGTCATTAATTATATGATGATACAGTAATTCGACATCTATTAATGAAACGTCCTCGTCGTATGTGAATGCAGAACATGTGATTTCAGGGGACAGCTAATGATGTTGATGTAACACGCTGTTACAATGTTGCAGGTGCACATCCGTAACATGACCGTCAGTAAACTTTACACAGCTCTCAAACATCATGAGAAATCTCATGTGATGTTATGCCATTATCTTTATCTTAACATGTTTGTATTTGATGCAATAGGCTATCAAACAGATATTTCACTTAACATTTTAAGGAGACGCTAGTGGCGAACCAGCGGTATTACACAGCATGATGTTAAAGACAAGACGTCATACAAATGATACTGAAAATGCTAGAAGAAAACAGTTGCTATAGATGCGTAATAGTAGTAGGCTAGGTATTTTTTTCATCTCGGCGTCTCTCTCATACACATGGACTGCACAGTATCACCGTTATCTCATTGCTTAAGTCTGAACGTATCGCGTCAGGGTTTGCGTCCCCTGCCTTTAAACGGCAAGAAATTCCGTAACATATGGCAACTTCGACACATTTGCTGGGATATTTCAGATATATATTCGCTTGTGCTGTGGGTTATGCTGGATAAAAAGACTGCTAGTGTTACGACGCAATAGTTGTTCACACTACGTAAACTAAGCTAGCTTGCCCACACGCTAACTAACGGGCACATGCCATGCTGTTTGATAGCTACAACACATGATACCGTCTCTGTCCCTCCCCAAACTTTACCCACACATTCAGCGCCCGTTCGGAACACGCAGGTTCACACACACGCGCGCGCGCACGCACACACAGACAGAGACACACACGCACTCACACACATACACACACACTCACCTAGTAAATTAATCATCCTGAACATACTACAAGGCTTACCGTCAGACACCACGAGAGAGTGACGACTGTGGGAATACAGAGCGAAGAGAGATTCACATCGCGGTTCCCGTCCGAACGGGGAATTTTAGGGAGGGTGAACGGCGTATGTAGTAAACTAGCTGAGAGAATACGGAACTAGCACACGCATTTACACTACGGAGCGCAGAACGGGAGAGAGGGGGCGGGGGAGTTTTCGGTGCCTGTTTACGAGGGCGACTTATTCTGCCGCCGCAGATGTGCTACCCTACCCTGCAATGATTACGCGTCAGCTGGGACAAAATTGTTACATTTTAATAAAGTATATAGGGTTGTGGGGTTGGATTGTCTATCACTAAAACGCTATACATTAATTAGTAATATGCTATAGTCATTCATATATTTCAGGTCAGTGACTGGGCTACAATAACAAGACTTGATCAGAAGATTCTGTGGAATGTGTGAGATGCGTGCGTATATGCTACAGAACGTGCGTGTGTGTGTTGAAGGGGTTGGTGTTAGGATAGCCTATGCTACCTGTTGGATTTCATAATCAGCATGGTCTGAATGTGAAAAATATTTGATGATTTAACAGCTTGAAATAGGCTACAACCAACTGAGTCAATCATATTTTAATTTTACCTTCAGTAACAGCGCCCCATGTGAGACAGACTAATCTATGGCCATTAGAACTTTGCAATGCTCATGCCAGCCATCCTCTGTGTGTTAGGATGTTAATGCCATTAATCATAAAAGCTCCATGATTCTTATGCACGTGTGTGTCTCAAACACTATTTCAGAGGACACTGTGGCAAGTGAGTGACCTCTACATACATGGCTGGCTTTCTCTAAGCTGCTAATATTGCCACTACAAAGATATATTTACTACCTATTTCTGAACTAAGATTGAGCAAATTAGGGGAAAAAGAGCAAAAACCCACCATACAGTACAACTTCCATTCTGGACTCACATGCATCTTCATGTCATTACCACTATAACTGAAACCTGAGGTGTTCACTGAGAATTATGACAATCAGCATTTCTATTCCAAATCTCAATGCACAATCGAATTAACCTGACTCTCGCCAGATGAATTTCGTTCCGCCTAGCTCCACTCATCCATCTGGGATCAATCCATTGAAGTATTGCTTCAGAAGGCTGGGCCTAATCAAAAAATGCTTGCATATGATTGGATAAGCCACTTGTCCGTCATCTATTGACGTGCTACTTCAACCACTCACATCGAAGCCAACCCGTGACACTGATAACAGTCTCACAGTCGCTTCTACGCTATGTCACATCTATGAAACTCCCGCCCTGCGTCCTGATAGGCTCTACCATAAAATCTGGTGCAGAAATCACTCTCAACGGAAGAGGTCCCAGATGGATGTGAGTGGAGCTAGGCGGAGCTAAGCGGAACGAAATTCATCTGGCGAGAGTCAGGTTACAATCGAATGTGGATTACCACTTGTAAAACTCACACACACACACACACACACACACACACACACACACACACACACACACACATATTACCACTTTTAAAACTCTAATTTTGTGTAGTGTAAATCACATCACAGTATGTGTGTATGTGCGTGTGTGTACAGTATACTGATATACATACTATGAGTTCAGATGCAAACTCGCTAAGCGCCACCTCCGTCAAACATGAGATAACGATGGTGAGTGAATATTCTCCACACAGATAGTATACACTAATCGATTTGTAGGCAAAAAAATAAAAAATAAAAAATAAAAAAATAGAAAAGTGGACTGACAGATTTATAGGGTTTGAGGGTTCATCTGAACTCTTCAACCCCAAATCAGAAAAAGTTGGTAGGTTGTGTAAAATGCAAAGAAAAACATAATGTGATAATATACAAGTCTTGTAAATCCATATATAGCAGCAAAAAGGACCTAGACAACATATCAAATGTTGAAAATGAAAAATTGACTATCTCATGGAAAATATATGATAATTTTGAATTTCATACCAGCAACATGTTTCAAAAAAAGTTGGGACAGGGAATGTTTACCACTGTGCTGCTTCACCTCTTCATTTAACACAATTCTGTAAATGTTTAGGAACTGAGAAGAGCTAGAGTTTTGAGAATGGAATGTTGTCCCATTCCTGCCCGATTTCAGTTGCTCAACACTATAGGGTATTCTTAATCATGTTTTTCATTCCATGATGCACCTAATTTGACAGGTCTGGACTGCAGACAGGCCATTTCAGCACCTGGACTCTTCCTCTATGAAGAAATACTGTTTAAATATGTGTAGAATTCATTTTGGCATTGTTATTTTCTGAAATGTCTTCTCTGGAAAAAAGCGCCTGGATGGCACTATATGTTGCTCAAAACCTGTATAATTCAGAATTGATTGTGCCTTGCCAGATGTGCAAGATGCCCATGCTAGGCACTAATGCACCTCCACACTGTTATAGATGTTGAGTTTTGAATTGAGGACCAAAACAAGTTGGAAAGGTTGGATGCTTGGTCTAACCACAGGACCTTTTTCCACGTTAGTCCATTTTAAACAAGCTTAGGCCCAGATAAGATGTTGGTATTTCTGTATCATGTCTAAATACAATTTTGGCTGTTGCATGGTAAAGTTTACTCTAGAATTTCTGAATTGAGTATCAAACTGTGCCCACAGACAATGGTTATCAGAGGTTTTCCTGAGCCCATACAATGATTTTCTTTACAGAAACAGGTCTGGTTTTAATGCAGTGCCTGAGGTATCAGTATATATACTCTGTTGATCCCGTGAGGGAAATTTGGTCTCTGCATTTATCCCAATCCGTGAATTAGTGAAACACACACAGCACACAGTGTACACACAGTGAGGTGAAGCACACACTAATCCCGGCACAGTGAGCTGCCTGCAACAACAGCGGCGCTCGGGGAGCAGTGAGGGGTTAGGTGCCTTGCTCAGGGGCACTTCAGCCGTGCCTACTGGTCGGGGTTCCAACTGGCAACCCTCCGGTTACAAGTCCGAAGTGCTAACCAGTAGGCCACGGCTGCCCAAAACACCACAGCCATCCAATATTGTTTTTCAGCTCTATAGTTTGCAAAGATTTCTCTGGATTCTCTGAATATTGTTATAATATTATGTATATTTTCCAGCATTTTGTTACCCCGGTCACAACTTTTTTTTAAACGTGTTGCTGGTATCAAATTCAAAATGAACATAATATTTTCCATGAAATAGTCAAATTTGTCATTTTCAACATTTAATATGTTGTCTGTCCTTTTGGTAATTAAAAGTTTACGAGATTTTGAAATTATTACATTCTGTTTTTATTCACATATTACACAACGTCCCAACTTTTTCTGATTTGGGGT
>NW_027468620.1:30403396-30415896 GCF_046254945.1 Alosa pseudoharengus | reverse complement strand
CAGATAGACATATCAGGACATCTGAAGCTGGAGACCGTTGATGACCTCTACAATATCATTGAGCTGAAAAAGAGAAGGAGACAGAGGAAACCAATTGTCCACAAGAAAGAGCCTGAGCCTGAAGTCGTGGTAAGGGACATGAATGAGCACTGTCCATTTCACTTTGACCATTCCAGGAAATCTCCAGTAAAGGCTAGCATTACCAATGCCAGCTAACAAATGCTTTCCATTCACTTAAGGAAACAATATATTTTTCATGGTCAATGTTGTCTTGTTCTAGCCGGAAAAAGTGGATGAGGCCATGTTCCTGAAAGCTGCTATGGAGAACAAGCTGCCAGTGATTGACAAGTACCTGGCCGATGGAGGAGACGCTAACACCAGTGACCATGTGAGTTTGAAGGACTTACATCTCTCAGTTGTTTCTCTTTAATAAAAAAACTTATTTTTATGTTTTCACTCATTCTGTTAGTACATCTCTGAACTCTATGTCTTTGTTTTTTTAGTTCAAACGTTCTGCACTACACAAGGCCAGCTATCAAGGTCATATTGATGTTATGAAGAGACTCTTGGAGGCTGGCGGATCCATAGAGATGAAAGACAAGGTAGAACACCAAAACAAACTCTCTGAGGACAAATCCTATTCACAGCAGCAGAACCCCTAAATAAGACATTCTTTGACTTTTAAAAATGTGTAAATGAATGTTTACAGGGATTTTAATTATATTATTATTCTTTTGCTTTTCAAGTTGGACGCCACAGCTGTGCATTGGGCCTGCCGAGGGGGCAGCCAGCCTGCCCTTGAACTCCTCCTGAACCAAGGGGGCAAATTCAACTCCCGAGATAAGGTATTAATGGATAAACACAGCGACTCTAGCGATAAGTCAGATAAAGATGTTAAATTAAGTGGAACCTACTTGTCATAGATCCTTAGCCTTCGGCTACTGTTACAGCAAAGCCTGCCTGACCCTATTAACGCTCTGACAGTAGCCTCAGTCCACTCACGTGCCACATTACTCTCTCTTTCTCTGTGGGCAGTTACGGAGTACGCCCCTCCACGTGGCGGTGAGGACTGGACACTACGAGTGCGCAGAGTACCTCATACACTGTGGAGCAGACATCAATGCTAAAGACAGAGTAAGACAAAGCCACACCATTTGCACTTCATGTTATTCAAAGATACAGCAGCGCAGATCGATGTTGTATATTATTTTGTTGTAATGTTGTATCTTTGTATTTTGTAATTTTTGCAGGATGGCGACACACCTATGCATGATGCCGTGAGGATAAACCGATTTAAATTTATTAAACTGCTGCTGATGTATGGAGCCAGTCTTAAAACCAAGAATCTGGTAAGTAACCTACAGTTACTGCATGATTTGACTAATACAGCAGATGGAGTTACAGCACTCTGTACTTATAGATTGCCATCTAGTGTCCAAAAATGGCACAGCACAGCAGACACTTTCTCCTTAGTGAATTTTTATTGAGAATAATATTGTGAACCCGAGGATGAAAATCAGCAGGATATTTAGAAATTAATTGGGCGTAGTCAGTTTCAGGCTTATGAGTATGACGTTTTGCAAACATCAAAGTAGAAATTAGTAATATCCTGACATGATGTATGATGTATTTTTGTATGTGGTCTCTTTCTCCTAGGATGGAAAGTCACCAATGGAAAGTCTTCTAGCATGGCAGAGTGGAGCCAAGACCATCCTATGCAACTTTAAAGACGATGATGTGAACACAACCAAGTGAAGGGTGATGGGGAAGCATTTGGTGATATTATATCACAGAGCTCTAGGATACTGGACTGGACTAGGTCTTTGCTACAGGTCAACAAGTAGAGTAGTACTATAGGCAAAACAAATTGGCTGGCCAATTTAAAGATGAACTTTTGGTATTTCTAATTTGCCTTGTGCTGATATTACCGGTCTTGAAAGTGATCTGTTTTTGATGGACAACTAAATGCAGAATGAAACATTGTTGTTTTGATGTACAGTAGGCATAATGCTTGGTAATGAGAGTACAAGCTGTCAGCTCTGCAGTCTGAATGAATATTATCAGGTGTATGCAGAGGTGTTTGACACTGCTGACAGATGACAGATGAAACAGATATTCTCTGGTCTTGATGACAGGAAATGTATGTGATCAATGGTTTGTGGAGGTAGAAACAGAGTGAGTGCATGTAATGCAAACAGCTGAGCATGGAGGATACTTTTTCTAGATGAAACTTGTATATTTGTCTTTTTTCTGTTAATGGATGTTTTATAGATTTTCAACTAATTTAAATATTGTTATAATAAAGCTTTCTTTTGTGTTTTCATACTTTTGTTGTTGCTTTCTTGTGGTCTGCATAGCCTACGTGATTTTCTATTCAACACCAAATTCACACAGGCCTGGCCTACACATGCAAAATAGCGTTGCAAAATAAAATGCTTACTAAGACAAGACCGTTAATTCATCAACGAAATATAACCTAAAGTAAACATTAATTCCACCCTACCATGATAGTGTGGGGTTGACGTGTTTAATCGAGATTATAATCACTTCTTTACAAAGTCTCACCAGTGCCCATTGGTCCTCACCACAAAACAATCTGCGCAGTTAGCCTACACTTGTAGTTTACGTCACATACTCGATGTTTTTCCGAACAGTCCCATCATGCCATGCGGCCAACTCCCGTCAACCATTGGTGGAATTCAAAAACAGGACCGCAGTTTGATTCGACTTGCATGACAGAATACGGAATGTTTGGGATTTTCTGGCGAGACGCTAAATTTCCCTTGGCGTAAGTAGAAATCGTTACTATCTTTTAACGTTACCATAGGTGTGTTTTCCATCTCAAACCTTTAATGCAACGACCAGGACTACTTAAGAGATGGTTTGAGTAACATTCATGGTTTGAGTAACGTTAGTTATGACAGTTCTGTAGCTGTTTTTCAGCTAGCCAGCGTAACGTTACTGCCCAACGTCAACTCATCTTTATCCTTTATGGGGGTTTTTGGGGTGCAGAATTTTCATTGATGTTCCTTTGCCCTTTAGCTACTGTAGCTGCTGTCGCTCTCTCTGCTCCATTCTGATAACGTTCATTACAGTCGATTACAGTTCGTTAGTAGCAGCTCATTCGCTAGCTAACGTTAACCATCCAGAGCTAACAACAATATGCACCTGCTCAGATTCGTTTACGATATTAAAAGAGTTATCATAGAGTTCTCAATTGATGATTAATTTTCATAGGCAACACATAAGTTATTCAAGTGGTTATAGCTATTGAGGCCGTCATGGCTTTGTGTTCGTTTGTTTTTAGAGAAAAATGGATACTTGTATGAACACTAAAATGGAGAGGTTGGAGTCAGAGGATGTTGCTGATTTGAGGAAAGACTTGCTGTCGGAATTTTCAGATATGTCTGACGGCCAGGTAAGGAAAGTTTCCTTTGAAAATCAACTGTGAGGCGTATGTCGTACGTAGCAGCTATGCCCTATGCGTATGTCAGAATCCAAAAAGATTTCACAACATGGCCCTAATGTTGTTGTTTTTTTTAATTAGTTCTACTGAATTTTTTTTTTTTACAGAACTCCACAACTGAAGCAAAGGAGCATTTGAAGGTGTACCTTCGAATAAGACCATTTACCTCGTTTGAGACAGAAAATGGCGAGTCACAAGTATGTGTGGTAAAATGAAACATTTTCCTCTTCTAATGTATTGTTAAGGTGGATCTTTAACTGCACGGTCCCTTTAACATCAATCTTTCATATCCCGTTTGTAGGATTGCGTGGCCATAGAAACACCCGATACTGTCCTTCTGAAGGCACCAACCATGTCGCTATCCTCTCGACTGAGTGACAAATCAGCATCACAGACGGCACAGCGGTTTCAGTTTTCGCAGGTGACCCACCCATGTCCGTACATACATACATACATACATACATACATCAAAGTTTCATTGTTGTCTCGGTGCTCTTGCTTTGTTCCCAAACCGTCTATATATTATGCAATCGGTATGTGTTCTGTATACATTCATTATTTATGCATGAATTTGTTTGTTTTCGGAAGGTCTATGGTCCTGACACAACACAGAAGGAGATGTTTGATGGAACAGTGAAGACTCTTGTCAAGGATGTGCTGGAAGGAGGGAATTCTTTGGTCTTCACATATGGAGTCACAAACGCAGGAAAGACGTACACTTTTCTAGGTATGGGATGTATTGCCCTAACTCGCTTACAGACAAATATGTATTTTCATTAAGATTTTGGTTTTTCTGGTTGGTCCCAACTAAGACTTTATTTCCCCTCTATAGGATGAGTTTCAGGTTTCCACTGACCGTTAAAACTGTTGATATATGATCCCTCCCTAATTAGACTAAGACCATTTGAGCTTTGGTCTTGTTAGATGTCCAGATGGCAGCCAAAGGCCATATTGACTTGAAAAAGGACTTGCAAAATATATATTTTTTGGTTCCTTCATATATTTCTTGCCATTACTTATTTGTAAACAGTCAGTGGTGTCATTTGAGGAGTTATCGGATGCTGAGTTTTCCGATGCTTACGCTCCTTTGGATTGTATGCTTCTGTCTATTTATTCTCCTCTCAGCATGTTATCTTTAAAGGCGCTCTAAGCGATGCTGGGTAACGTCACTTCTGTTGACGTTCAAACAAAACAGAAAGCTAGCTCACTACTTCCTCCCCCTCCCTCCCGTGCAATTAAAACTTTCCTAAACACGCATCTCGTCGGTGATTTGCTGGAACAGTTTATGTTTTTATGGGTAAGGTTTTGCCAAGCGACAAAAGTGACAAGTGACAAAAAAATGTTTGGCCTAAAAAACATATGACATTTAATCTAATCAATTTAGTGTACTGAGTACTTGTGTTTGAAAAAATGTTGTGTATAGCATTGTGTTTTCTGGTTAGCATCACAGCCTTTATTTTTATTTTTATTTTTTAACTCCAGGTCCAGAAACAAATGCAGGAATCCTGCCACGGTCTTTGAACGTCATCTTCAGCAGCATTGAAGGCCACATCTACACGCAGATGAATCTGAAACCCCAGAGGTGTCGAGAGTTCATCAGGCTCGCCGCGGACCAACAAAGCGAAGAGGCCACCATGAAACGGAGCCTCTTTAGACTTCTCAAAGAGGTAGCCACACGGCCACAGCCTCACAGCACTTAGGCCAAGATGTGTTGAGGTTTCAGTGCTTTTGACTAATCTGCTTTCTTTTTGTTCTTTTCCTAAGTCTGATGCAAGGAACACAAGCAGCCAATCAAACTCCAGGATAAATCCGGAAGGTAATGTAATAGGGTATAACTTCGTCAAAAATGTGTGTATCTTCCACCAAGTCATTTTCTTTGAAAAAAAAAAAAAAAACACCTGTGTGTGTCCGATATGTTCTCGATAGGCTCCACGCTGAGTGAAATAGATGGCTCCCTGATGGAGGACAGTTTCAACCTGGACCTGGAGGAGCACACCAAGTTCTCTGTCTGGGTGTCCTTCTGTGAGATCTACAACGAGAACATCCACGACCTGCTGGAGCCTGTGCCGACCGGGGCCGCAAGGAGACCTGCCCTCAGGCTTTCCCAGGATGTCAAGGGGAACTTATTTGTCAAAGGTAGAAGTGCACATTTGAACTGGAAATACTAATGCAGATCCATCTTTCATGTGACTTCAAATGCTTATTTAAAAAAAATAAATAAAAATGTTTTGTTTTGGATATGTAGATTTGCGGTGGGTGCAGGTAAACAGTGCTGAGGAAGCTTATAAAATCATGAAAGTGGGCAAGAAGAACCAAAGCTTCTCCAGTACTAAACTCAACCAGCTGTCAAGCAGAAGGTTTGTGCTCCTTTACATGATGCTTTTTGCAAATTCAAACTAGACTTTAATACAGCACTGTAGGGGTGTAAATATTAATCGATTCATATCGATGCATCGATTATGCAGCAGGCGATTCAATGCATCGATTCGTCCGCAAGAGTATCGATTAATGTGTTTATTTTGCCGGCTGTTTGTTTGCCTATCTATTTTCAGCATCAGCTCTGACCTTTCTTTTTCTGTCTATGGCTCCGATGTAAGCGCACTACCTACTCCTAAGCTGTGGGTGTTTTTTTTTTTTTATATGCAAAGACATGAGGCTGTATAACGAAGGCTTTAGATACCTCCTACATTCCGAACTTTTGTTGATTTATTTGAAACTTCATAGATATCATGTAAAAATATTGAGTATTGAATCGTATCGAATCGTATCGTGGGGAATTGTGAAGTATCGAAAATAATCGAATCATTGGCTTAAGAAATCGATATTGTATCGAATCGTCATGAAGACTCCGATTTACACCCCTACAGCACTGCTATCTGAAGGCCGCTCACACAATTATTTGAATTATGTTATAAGTAACTAGTTGCAAGAGGCTTTTTGAGAGCTGTGGATCTTGTTGCTTTTTGTTTGATTGTTTATCTCTGTTCAGCCATAGCATCTTTTCCATCCGAGTCATGCGCATTGATGACGTTGGGCTTCCTAGAGTCAAAACGGTTAGCGAGTAAGTGTCACGTCTCGTTTTACTTACAGTCTGCAAATTTCTTGGCGTACAGCTAGGCATGTTCCATATTATGTTAATATTTATATTTATTTGTTTATTTTAAAGGTTGTCCTTGTGCGACCTGGCTGGCTCGGAAAGGTGTGCCAAAACTCAGAATGTAGGCGATCGCTTGAAAGAGGCAGGAAACATCAACACCTCATTGCTCACTCTGGGGAAATGTATAAACATACTGCGGCACAACCAGCAAGCTAAGTAAGTTCTGTGTGTTCAACGCTTGTCTATTGCAATCTCATAGCAAGCACACGCAAAAACAGCCAGTGTGATTAATGAGTGTTTTTTGGGGGGTTCCTCTCTCAATCTTTTCCTCTTAGGGTGACCCAACTTGTGCCCTTTCGAGAGAGCAAGCTCACACATTACTTCCAGAGCTACTTCATGGGACGAGGCAAAGCCTGCATGATTGTCAACGTAAACCAGTGCGCCTCAGTGTATGACGAGACGCTCAACGTGCTCAAGTTCTCTGCTGTTGCACAGAAGGTGTGTGGGTGTGGGTTTTGGTTCGGTGTTTGTTTACTTTCCCAGACTGTTGTGTTACTGTGTGCTTTCTGATGTCTTTACACAACAAACATCTAAACTTTTGGTGTCCGTTCGTAGTTTCTGGTGTCTGGTTCATCCGACCTGTTCTAACTCTTCCTCTCTTAAACTCTCTCGCCCCCCCCCCCCCCCCCCCCACCCCACCTTTTTTTTCACTCTTCACTCTTTCTCTCTAGGTGGTGGTCCTGAGCACCAAGACGATTCCAGTCGTGGAGGTAGGCAAGAAGGGCGAGAGGAAGGTGTCGTTCATCATCAACAACGCTGAGCACCGGAATCTGGAGCGGAAGCTGCGCAGGAGCTCGCTGGTGCAGTGGGACTCCAGCCTGGAGGACGTGCAGGAGGATGAAGATGACTGGGAGGAAGAGGAGGACGATTCAGTCACTGATCTCGTCGAACCATATGAAGTTTGTTTCAACTTGCCTTTTATTAAATTATTCATCTGTAGATTTACTATTACTTAAGAAATTGTTAATAGATTAGACTGAAAGGCTGCTTTTCAATTGACTGATCATCTGTCCATTAAGTCTTAATTCATTTTTATTGTCTGTGTCTGTAACAGGAGCAGTTGAGACTGATGGAGGAGCTGAAAGAAGAGCTTCAGAAAGTGAAGTCTGACAACATGCTGATGGAGTGTCGTATCCGTGAGGAGGTCACCAACGACTTCTCTGAGCTTTTCACACAGATGGAGGCTGACTTCAGGTAAGGCAACCTTTAGATGAGAAGGCCATGTTTAACAGGTGGCACTCTTAAAGGTGAGGCCATGATTCTGTGAACAGGTTGTTGTTTGAGCTCCACAGATATCAATCAGATTACACCTCTAAAACCTCCATGCTCTTTGGCTGGGGAAATGCTTGCTTATTCATAGAGCGTATTCATAGAACAGCTACCATGAGGACCAATTTGACAGCTACTAGTACAATGAGAGCCCATTTGGATTGCACCTTTTAAGTTGAGGTCGTGCTTGCTGTGCTCCACAGCCAAAATGCACCTCGGCTTTCCATGCTCCTCAAGCACTGATTGGCTGCAATAATGTACTGTTTGATCTGAGCCAATTTGTTTACGTTCCACTTACATAGCAAGCTGTTTTTGTTTGTTTGTTTGCCCTCTGTGTATGCTCAAAAAAAAACAGCCAGGGGAACCTGAGGACTAATCTTTTGTACTTGATAAAAGGTGTATTGAATTTGAATTGATGTATTTGTATTCTATGGAAGTCAGTCTTAACCATACGTTTAAAATCTGTCTTGTAGTGAACGCTTGGCTAAAGAGAAGGCCATGATTGAGGAGAGGTGTGAGAGACGCCTTGAGCTCCTGAAGGAGTTGGTCAAGAAGAACTCCCGCCATGATGAAGATGAGGATGGTGTTCAGTCAAATGTATGTCACTCAGCTCAAATGCTCCAAAGGCACTCCTGTAAATATTAACCAAAAAGTAGCAATACTTTTGCCGTTTCCATATTTCAAATTGCTGTCTTTCTATCTTTCTATCTTTCTATCTTTCTTTCTTTAGGACGAGCAGTGTCTCGACGAAATTATAGACTCTATGTGCAGTGACGTGGAGAGCATCAGGAAGGATGCCGAGGCGGCCCAGTCCTGCCTGGTCAGCCACCCTGCCCCTGCCCCCATGGCCATGCTGAGCGACCTTCAGAGGAAGGTCACCGAGCTCACCCAGGAGCTCATTCAAAGCCAGAGCCTTCTCTCCAAGAAAACCTCAGGTGTGTGTGTGTGTGTGTGTGCTCCCTCCTTACTCCCTCTGAGAATATCAAGAAGGAAACGAGGCAGCAATGCGAGCAGGTTGGAGGATTCAGAGACGGAAATGCTGTACGTGAGGACGAACACGCGCACTTGTGTGCAGTTGCGCACTCCTCCAGGCTCTAACTGGTGTTCTGCTGATCCCTCTCCCACTACCTTCTAGTCAACTGATGGTGCTGTGATCATACAAGAGCTCTTGACTGATCGCAGTAGCAGTAATACAGTGTTTCCCACAGAATTGAATTCTATTTGCGGTGGTAGGTTTGCAGAATTAACATGAATTGAACAGTTTTTAACAAATTAGCGCAGCGTGGTTATGATGCTAACCACCATAAGTACAATTTAGTACAACCTGGATAAATCATTGTGTGGTGGTCAATGTTGATATTGTGGTTGGTGGGCCGCCACAAATAAGTCAATGTATGGGAAACACTGTAATATTCTTCAGGAGGACTGTTCGGTACAAAAACAATCTGGTATTGTCTGAATGTGAAGACAGTACTGTGGTTATTTGTACAGAATGTTGATGAGTGTTTGTCAGTGTGATTCTGTGCAACCACATTACCCAGTGGAGCACTGACCTACCATTGCTAATGTCAACCCTCTAAAGAAATGGATTAATATTCCTGCTCGGGGTGCTGTTTTGTCGTACTTGTACTAAACCAACTTATTGTCCCTGCTAACTCATGGCATGTGATTTCCCTGTCTGTTTCCCCCAGAACTGGACAAGCAACAAAAGCAATTCAGGGAGGAGCTTGAGGAGACTAAAAAAGTAAAAAGAAACATTGTCCCTAATCCTAATCGCTGCTGTGTTTTATTTTTTTGGCTCAAATTAGATGACGTGTGTGTGTTGTGTGTTGTGTGTTGTGTGTTGTGTGTTGTGTGTGCGCAGAAGCTGCAGTCTCGGGAGGTCCGCTGTGAAGAGCTAATGGCCATGTGTCACCAGAAGGACTCAATGGTCAGCAAACTGCAGGCCACTATGGACATGCAGACAGAGGCCACCACTAAAGACGTGAGCCCATTTCTGTTCTCCTGGTGTCCATTACACTGTGTGCATCCTGTATGCAGTGGTGCACAGTCAGTTACAGCGCATGCGTGTGCCTTTACAGTCAGAATTTGTGTGTGTGTATGTAGACCTTAAAGTTCTGAGGAACTGTGGTGGTGGCCAGGTGGTATGAGATTTGAAAATAGATTTTCATATATAATGGCTTTGAGGTTTTTCAGGGATATTCAGGACAACTTGTCCCGGCTTTAAGCTATATGTAAGCATATGCTGAACTTTCTGTAGTTTCCCTTTCTCCTATCGGGTCAGTCTAAAGAGGGCTGTTCTCTGTTCACAGAGAGCGCTGATTGACTCCATCCGAAGAGAGCTCTTGGAACTGCGGGCCAAATGCACCTGCACAGGTGCGGGTGGACGGAGCTCTCAGACCGAGACCAGGAAGCGGAGGCAGCAACAGGGGGAGGGGCTGGACGAGCAGCCCCCTCTAAAGAAAGGTATAGAGCCTGCCCCAGCTGCTGAAAAACCACCCCCGCACCACATGGCCACCAGGACGGCCGCTCGGGACCGCCTGCCCAAAGGGCGTAGATACGTGCAGGGTCGCAGGCGCTCGGGGCTGAGGAAGTAGTGTGGTTTGAAATGTGATTTGGGAGACTGCATCATTTTTCAATTTTATTATTTTTTTAATGTTTGCACATTTTAATAATAAAAAGTGTTTTTTTTTTTTTGTATGCGTTGGGAATGGGTTGGGATATTTTGAGACTATTTATGACACTGAGTGGCTACAGCAATGAATAGAACATTTTGATATCATCTTTCATTCCAGTCCCACTGTAAGATCTTTCTGTACATGTATACAAACACAAACAAACATAGTCATGAAGAAGGCCTATAAAAAAGGCTTGATGTATACATTCAAATAAGATGCATAGGAATACTGTTTATAAAAAATAGTGCAAGATCATACGTGGAAAGTTGTTGGGCAAAGCCATATGTGATCAAAACAAACATTTTGTATGGGTCTCATGAGCATTCATCACAGGATGCAAAGTACCATGATTGTCAGTGTGTCATTGAGTCAGAATTACTTAACTCATGTTTTCACAACTGGTGTTAAATAGACTGATTTGGACATTACTGTCTCCTCAGGTGCTGTAGATGACTGTGACCTCTCAGAGCTCTCTGACCCCTCAGAGGTCAAAGGTCAACCAGAGGTCACGCAGGCGGAGTCTCAGCTGAAGGGTGAGCGGTTAGCTGAGTCGGAGCAGAGGCGGCAGTCTCTTGAGCTGCGTCTGCGAGATGTCGCCGCCCAGCTGACGGACCGGCATCGCGCCCACGATCAGGTTCTGAGGGAGAAGGAGGAGCTTGACCGCGAGGTGAACATCCTTCAAAGCAAATCAAGGGAACAGGTCAGAACACTAGCCGAACTGGAAGCTGCGGTCAGCACCACCAAGGCGCAGTTGCAAGCGACTCAAGGGCAGGATGCGGAGGAGCTTGAAAGGACCTGCAAGGAACTGAGTGCTGCCAAAGCACAAATGGCCACTCAAGAGGCAGAGGTCAGAGAGAAGACTGCCCTTATCGAGAAGCTCTCACAGGAAGTTCAGCAGCTTAGAGGCAAAGTGGCCGCAGTTACAACAGACTCGTCTCACCTGGACGACAAAGTGAAGCAGAGGCAGGAGATGGATGATAAGGAGGCCTCCCTCTCTTCCAAGGACAAAGAGCTTTGCCAGAGAGAGAAGGAGCTCAAAGTCCTCCAAGAGCAGTGCCGTGCGCCGGGTCACGACCAACACGCTGAGCTGGAGAAGGCGCTGGGGGACAGGGAGGACGCGCTTGGCCTCCGAGAGGCTACACTGTCTCAGAAAGAGCAGGAGCTGGAGGAGAAACTGGCCACCACAGAGGCTACACTGTCTCAGAAAGAGCAGGAGCTGGAGGAGAAACTGGCCACCACAGAGGCCCAACTGGCGGAGAAAGAGGAAGCTCTGGAGGAGAAGCTGGCCATGAAAAGTGCGGAGCATTCTCAGAGAGAGGAGGCGCGAGAGAGGAGGCTGGCGCTTAGAGAGGCAGAGCTCAGTCAGAGAGAGGAGGCCCTAGAGAGGAAGCTGGCTGACCAAGAGGCCAAGTTGGAGAAGAGGACGGCCCTCAGAGAGGCCGAGTTTCTGCAGAAGGACGAGGAGCTGCGCAGCACCCTCACCGCCAAGGAAGAGGAGTTATCCAAGAGAGAGGGGGAGGTGGAGAAGGCTCAGGCCCGTCAGGAGGCCGTAGCCACGCAGAGCACAACGGAGGAGCTGGCCAGCAGGGAGGTGGAGTTAGCCAGCAAGGAGGCGTTGCTGTCGCAGAAGGAGGAGGAGTTGTCGCGGCTGCAGCGTAGCCTGAAGGAGGCGCGGGAGCAGGCAGAGGAGGCCGAGTCGGCGGCGGTGCAGGAGGCGCGGCGCAAGGAGGTTGAGCGCAGGAGGGAGCTGCTGGCCGTGGCGGAGGAGGCCATCGCTCAGAAAGACGGCGAGCTGCAGAAACGAGCCCAGGAGATCAACAGGCACGTGAGAACCAGTGTCCAGGCAGAGCTATGCCCTCGCTAGCCCATGATGTCATTTTACAGCACTAGTTGTCCTCTTAAAGGAACATTTTATTTTGAGTGGCACTTG